>NW_020291324.1:0-404 GCF_003184745.1 Aspergillus uvarum CBS 121591
GTAGTGGTGGTCGAGGTCGGTTGCTCTGTGGTAGTGGTAGTCGAGGTCGCCTCCTCGGTGGTAGTGGTGGTGGTCGAGGTCGCCTCCTCTGTAGTAGTAGTGGTTGAGGTTGGCTGCTCTGTAGTAGTAGTGGTAGTAGTTGAGGTCGCCTCCTCAGTAGTAGTAGTGGTGGTTGAGGTTGGCTCCTCGGTGGTTGTAGTTGTAGTAGTTGTCGGCTCCTCAGTAGTTGTAGTTGTAGTTGTTGTTGGTGCTGTAGTAGTAGTTGTACTAGTAGTTGTTGGTTCTTCTGTTGTTGTAGTTGTGGTTGTTGTTGGTGCTGTCGTAGTTGTTGTACTAGTAGTTGTTGGTTCTTCTGTCGTTGTAGTTGATGTTGTTGGTACTGTAGTAGTTGTTGTACTAGTAGT
>NW_020291324.1:414-23189 GCF_003184745.1 Aspergillus uvarum CBS 121591
GTAGTTGTTGTACTAGTAGTTGTTGGTTCTTCTGTCGTTGTAGTTGATGTTGTTGGTACTGTAGTAGTTGTTGTACTAGTAGTAGTTGTAGTTGGTATTGTAGTAGTAGTTGTACTTGTTGAAGAACAGGTAAATGTAAATTCGAAATACTTCCACCAGCTTCTAAACCCAGTCTTGTCACCGGCAGTCCCGGTCTCCGGTGGACGAGTCGGTGAGACAAGTCCCGCATGGGTCACAATACTGAAGGACTTTCCGCATGGATTGCTGGTGGTGATGCTCGAGATAGGAATAGTGCAAGTAGCAGTGGGACCATTCAAGTTACAGAACCCATTCGAGTTGGTGTAGGGGTACTGGCCAGGTCCAGAACCGGGGGGGACGCCTGTACCAATCCAGACATGCACCTCATTGTATGTGTAATCTAGAGTTTGTGGGTAACTGACAATAAGGTTAGAACCCGAAATTGAGAGCATCACGCTTGTCCCGTAGTTTTGCTGGCCGATGATGAACTGGGCCATCGTGGGATTTACGCCCGTTGGCAAAGGGGTTTGTCGTTGGAAGAGGGTAGGTTTCTTGTAGCGGGATCTTGGTATCCATCCTCCTGGGCCGGCAGCAACAAGTGTAGATAGAAGGTTCAGCACAGCAAAGCTGAGCACCAACTTGAAGTAGACTTTCATCTTGAAAGGACTTGGAGGAAAGCTATCATGAACTTGATTATTGTCTCGGGCAGAAAGATGAAGCTCTGGTGATCAGGACTCTTATATAGACGATGCCGCATGTTTCTACAGGGGCAGCAAACTGACTGATCCAAGTGGTGACTCAAGTGGTGACCTCACAAACCTCCTTCTCGTATGAAGTTTACTTGCTGGGTTCGCTTTCTGAAATCTGTCTCCTGTTCTCTTTGTTCTAGACATCTTTGAGTGGGCGGTATAGAAATGCACTGAGTTTGTCAGGGTCAGTGGCAAGATCAATTGACTTCCTTTCAAGCACCGAACACTAGAGCTTAAGCTTGTACAAGGTTTTTAGGCTCCATCATGAAGTTTGGGTGGAATACCAACTCCGGTCAGAAGTGCTGTCATGCTTCTAACAGAGTTCAGCTCCCAGCTTCAGAGTTGACCCGAGCTCTAAGAACCATATTTGCACACTGGATCGCACCACACCTTAGCAATTTTGATTTCGGCATTTCATTCTATCCAAAGCAGATAAGGATGGCCGCCTGGTTCCGGTTTGCTTTCTTTGTTTTCTTGAGGCTGAAATTCGCGCAACGTTCTAGACCGGTATGAGGCTTTGAGGAGCACGCGGTTCCACATCAATGCGAAAGTCTGCGACGTCAAGACCACATTCTAGACATGGGCATTTGCTCTCGACGCTAGACCAACTCTGAGATATGTGCTATAAGAATCTTGTCCCATAATCAACCGGTGTTTCATCATCAATCCTACTCACGGCCGCACAATCTCAGTTCAATGTTTACCGTCTCGCATTTCCCCAACCAGACCCGACGGGCGTCAATCCTGTCGAGGGCACTGCTCCTCGTTCTTCTCATAGGATACTGCTTCAAAGCAACTCTGCTCACCATCGAGTACCACCATGCAGGGCTCTGTGCTCATCCTCTATATAAACGAGAAGACCCAAGCGTTGTAATCACAGACGTCCACTCTCAAAGCCCACTAGCCCTACACAACCCAGCTCCCCCCAGCAACACCCTGCCCAACTTTGACCGCACGAATTTCATCAAGAACCTCTCCCACCTCCTCTCCCTCCTTCCCAACTCATCCCAGGCGCAAGGCCTCGTCAACCCCATCACCAGCACAGGTGAAGCCAAAGTCCACGAACTCGGCCTGCGGGCCCGGGTTTTCCGCTCCCTCCTTGACGCCTGGGAAGCCGTCCACCTCATCCCCACGGCCACAGGCCCCCTCACCCGCGATGACATCCTCCAGCTCCTCCAGAACGACCCCGCCATCGCACACGACCTCCAAACCGACACCCTCACGCTAATGCACAGCTACGAGACCCTCCGCACTTTCTACACGCAGCTCTCCACGCGTCTCTTCGACTGGACGACCCCCTACTTCCCCTCGCACGCCACGCTACACACGCAATTCCACAACGGTGGAAGAGGTATCGTCCTAACCGCCGGCGACAAACAAGCGCCCTACGTACTAACCTCCCTGCAATCCCTCCGCCGACAAGGCTGCACCCTCCCAGTAGAAATCATGTACCTAGGCGACGACGACCTGGGCGAAGACGCCCGCGACGCCTTCGAAGCCATCCCCGGCGTGATCACACGCGACCTGTCACCAATGGTGCAAGACGAAGGCTGGACACTGCGCGGCTGGGCCGCCAAACCTTTTGCCATTCTTCTCTCTAGCTTCCGCGAAGCGATCTTCATCGACGCGGACGCACTCTTCCTCACCAACCCGGCGGACCTCTTCAACAATCCCGGCTACGTCGAGACCGGGGCCCTCTTCTTCAAGGACCGACTGCTCATGCCCGGGGAGAAGCGCGCGTGGCTGCGGCAGGTGCTGCCGCCGCCGTTGTCGCGGGCGGTGCGCCGCAGCCGCATGTGGACGGGCCAGAGCATCCATATGCAGGAGTCTGGCGTGGTGGTCGTCGACAAGTGGCGGCATTTCGTGGCGTTGCTGCTGGTGACGCGGCTGAATGGGCCGGATCGCGACGGCGATAAGGCGAACGGCAAGGTCGGCGTTTATGATATGGTTTACGGTTTGTCTTTCCCCCTTGGTTTTTGTCTATTTTGTTTTTGGGAGAGGAAGAGGATACTACTACGCATGGGTGACGGGCTTGGTTAACGAGTCAACAGGCGATAAAGAAACCTTCTGGCTGGGCTGGGAGCTCGTAGGGGATGCGGATTACGCATTCCATGAGGGCGCCGCGGCGGTCATGGGCACGGCGCGGGTGAACCGTGCTCGAGTGATCGGGAATGAGACTGCGGATGCATCTGAAGAGAATGCCGGGAGTGGGAGCCCCGAAGACCCCCGGTTCAGCATATGCGCGCCGCAGCTGCTGCACCTGGGAACCGACGGCCGCCCGCTGTGGTTCAACGGGTGGTTGCTTCCGAACAAGTACTCGGACGACCCGCGCCAGCAGCCGACGGCGTTCGAGGCGTTCGTCACGGAACCGCCGGATGCGACAGCCGTGGGCGCGTGGAAGCTGCAGCAAAATAACGTCTGCTGTCTGGCGGCGGATCATGTCGGGACTTTCAGCGCCGCGGAGAAGGAGGTGCTGGGGGGGATGGTGGAGATTGCGAGGGAGGTGGGCGCTATTGGTGAGGATTAATGTGGATGGGTATGTTAATTGAGTTACGAACGTAACGTATCTGCTCAAAGGGTTTAAGCTGGTACCGTATATGTGGCTATAGTCCACCTAGCTTAGGGTTTCGATGGTTCGTAAAATCCCATCACGGCCACCAGCTCGGGTGTTCAATACGTCACCACCAACAGCTCCCCATGAATCAAACTCAATTCCTAATAGCCTTTCTCGCGGAATAGCATTTCCGACCAGACCCAAGTTCACTGATTCTCGGTACCAGGGATCCTTCGCGTGTCTGAAGAGCGGGCTGCCGCCCAGATAAGCGTGGCAGTGGCCAAGATCCTCGGCCCGCTGCCCCCACCGGAGTATTCAGCCGGCCAATGAAGACATCTTCTCCAGCAGGCCGTCCCATGGACGCGGGGATGCAAATCTTTATCCAGATTGAGGAATGGATTCTAGATCGCTCGATTGCTTTTGAGTTGGTGGTGACTATTGCGTGCGCGAGAGGAGCTGGGCCGTTGCCGCAGTTTCCGATCTTGATTAGGACGTTTCCACGCGCCATAGCTGAATACTCCTTCTGGATAATTTATAGTTATGGATGCAATTGTCACACCATCTCCTCATGAGATTGCATGGGTGGCTATCTGAAAACGGGTCGGACCCTGTTTTGCATCAATGGAGTGAGAAACCTCGTCAACCGAATTGACATCATGAGCACGCTCTAGATTCTCCCCGTCACTCGAGTAAGCCATTGGCTCTGGGTGTTCGTGCCCTCGTTTTTCTGGCAGTGTATGCAGTTCGGGATTATTCAATGCAATATACTTCGTCCCGCCGATCTGTTACCGATGTACAGTATGTACAGTATACTGTACCTGGCATGTTAGCCTCATGAGTACTATCCGGTGCGCTTCTTTGTATCACACTACCCTTAAGAGATTTCATATGTCGCTGCCCAAAGAACCGACCGGAAAAAGTACAGTACACTACTTACCAGCGGTCAAGCGAGTTCCTCGTCGGAACTGGATTGACATCATGACAGTCCAACCCTAAGTCTTTCTTCGGCACTCAGCAGACTAGACTTTCAGGTGAAGGTCTTTTCGCTATTTGTTTGTTCGCAGAGACAATTTGGAGAGTACTTTGCGTGTCTTCGGGACTTGGAATGATGGCCCTCTCTATGAAGGAATCATCAAGGTGAACTAGTAACTGGATACAAAGGTATGAATTACCCAGAATTGAGTATAGCACACATTGAATCTAGCTTGCTTGACGCAGAAAGACCAAACATCCATCCACTTGGTTTTGTCTACGAGAGCTCCTCCGCCAACAGCGCGGCACTTCGACTCAACGTATAAACCTAGCTACATGCACACGATCCTACGTTTTACTTGATCCACTAGTAGCATAAATGCAGAGATTCAAATTGCTCATTAAACAAGACACTAAAATACAACACCATTCCCAAGATCCCTACCACATAAACCATGCATCACACATCAAGCACCCTAACCTAGTACAGCCAGTCGGCACACATGCCGGTGTGGCGATCGTAGAGGGCCCCGTCGGGGCACTCGGGTTCCCCGAAGCCGGTCGGGGGGCAGTACTCGAAGTTGAGACAGTCGCCGCTCTCGAGGGCGCACTGCTTGCCGTTAAACACCTGGCCGGGGGGACAGGCGGGCGGGGTGATGGCGACACACAGCTTGGAGGCGGGGACGAAGACGGTGCCAGGCAAGCAGTTGGGCGGTCTCTCGGCGACGCACTTGCGGCCGTTGAAGCGCATGCCAGGGGGACACTCGGGCTCCAAGGGGTGGGCGCACTCCTCGCCGTCGAAGACCAGGCCGTCCTCACAGAGGGGCTCGGTGCCGACGCAGGTCGTGCCGTCGAAGCTGGTGCCGGGGGGACACTCGGGGCGGTTTTCGGAGACGCACTCGCCGTCGACCAGGTGGTAGCCCGGCTCGCACTCCAGCGGCACCGTGCTGATGCACTTGCCGTTCACCCACTTGTGGTCCGCGGGGCAGGTCGGGTTCTTGCGCGACACGCACTGCTTGCCGTCGAAGAGGGTGCCCTTGGGGCACGTGGGGACCCCGACGATGCAGCCGCCGGTGGCGGACAGGGTCGAGCCCGAGGGGCACTTGGGGACGCTGGTGGTGATACAGTCGCCGGAGCCGTTGGGGACGCTGCCCGTCGGGCACGAGGGGGTGCTGGTGGCGACGCAGCGGGAGCCGTCGAAGACGGTGTCGTCGGGGCACGTCGGAAAGTGCGGCGTCACGCAGTCCTCGCCGTCGAAGGTGCTGCCGTCCTCGGGGCAGATGGGGGGGGATAGCTCCGAGACGCAGTTCTCGCCGTCGAAGGTGAAGCCATCCTCGCAGGCGGGCAGCTCGATGCTGACGCAGATGGTGCCCTCAAGGCGGGTGCCGGGCAAGCAGTTGGGCTCCTCGGTGGAGATACACACGCTACCGGTGAGGGTCAGGCCGGGGGGGCAGGCGGGCTGCTCGGTCGAGGTACAGACGCCGGCCTCGAGGACGTGGCCGGGAGGACATTCGGGCTGCTCAATGCTGACACAGCGGTTGCGCTCGAGCTTAGAGCCGGGGGGACATTGCGGGATGCGCACGGGCTGCTTCTGGCAGTGCTGGCCCACCTTGGTGGTGCCAGGGGGGCACTTGCCGGTCTCATCGGTGTCGAAGACACAGACCTCGCCGTCCCAAATCATCTCGGAGGGACAGCAGCGGGCCGTGCCGGAGGCGAAATCGGCGGAGAAGTCGCTGCCAGGCGGGCAGGTGGCTTCCTCGGTCATGACACACTTCTTGCTCACCGGGTCGAGCTCACTGCCGGGAGGGCAGGCAGGCTTCTCGGAGGTGACGCACTTGCCGGTGGTGGGGTTGAAGGTGGTGTCGGGGGGGCACGAGGGACCGGCCTCGTCGACACAGAGGCCATCCTTGCTGAGGACAGTGCCGTCTTCGCAAGTGGGGCGGATGGTCGAGACGCAGTTCTTGAAGTTGTCGTGGAACTCGGTGTCGGCGGGACAGATTGGAGGCTCGACGCTGATGCAGTTGCCGCCGCAGGTGATCATGCCGTGAGGACATTCGGGCTGCTTGGTGCTGACACAGGACTTGCCATTGAACTTGTAGTTCTCCGGGCAGCCGGGGATCTGGGTGGATTGACAGACTTTGCCGTTGTATTCTTGCCCCGAGGGACAGGTCGGGGGGCCAGTCACACAGGTCTTGCCCTTCAGCACGGTGGGAGGAGGACAGATGGGGAATTCCGTCGAGATACAGATGCTGCCGTTGTAGTCGCTGCCATCGGGACAGATGGGCTTGATGGTCGATACACACTTGTCGCCCTTGCGAACAAAGTTTTCCGGGCAGCTGGGAACACCCAGGACACAGTTCTTGCCATCGAACTCGGTTCCCTCGGGACAACACTTGACCAAGCCAGAGGCAGGGTCCTGCAAAGGACGGATGTCATCCAGAGTGTACTTGGTCTTGCCGGGCAGCTTGGCCTGAACCTGGGCAGCACTCAGGGCCACCAGAACGGCCAACAAAGACCCCAACTTCGCCATGATGTGTGGCTGTGATGGGAAAGGTAGTTGGAGACAAAAGGATGAGAGGAGGAGGGTGATGAAAAGCAGAAAGCTATCGGGAAGTGAGGGTATTTATACCACGACTCTCCTCGCCGCGACGACAGATTCTCTTTGGCTTCTCCGCGCCTAGTCCTCTTGGATCAATACTGATCGGATTTGCATCTCCGCCTCAGTTCAGCTTTAGCCACTCAATCAAGTGGATCAGATGCCGATCACTTCGGTTCTAGGAATAGGCAGCTGGCGGTGTATGTATTGGTCTCTGTGTACAGGCGATGAGATCCTACACCGATCAACTAGTCCGACTCCAAAAGAGCAGGTGGATAGCTGTGGGCTCAGCTGAAGTGCTGAACTAGAGTCAGCTCCGCTTGAAGTAGCATTTTCGAGTAAAAGGCAGAGTGGGGACGAGACGTCAGTATGTGATCTGTGATCGACAGAAAAGGGCGCGCATGGAGGAAAAAAGTCCCGACACGATGGACACTAAATTAGATGTGATCGCTCGGATTCTGCAGCTCAAGTTTTGAGTGTCTGGAGTGTATTGATGGTATCGAGGGTATTGAATGCATGGGAGTGGGGCGTCAATCGCAGCCGGGGCGGAGCGAACCTGCCTTAGCGCCAGCCAAACCCTCATTAGCGATTGATTAAACAGAGTTAGCTGCCAAACGCCCAAACCCCCGAGATGCTCCGCGCGCATCGATCGCCTCGGTTAATCTGAGCTGACGAATTTGGTCATTGCTCCGTGAGACGTACAGCAGATGTGGAGATCTCCAAGGGATCAGCAGCTGAAGTATACGGACTGTGGAAGTCCGTGTATTGTCGATGGTCGTATGAATGTGACTGGAGTCTACTATCAGCCCTCTGGTAATTGATGGCAGAGGAAGACCCATGAGATCTTAGGGCAAGTCGAACTGGAAAAGCCTTGCTTTTGTGAAATTGCGCGCAGGCTTCCACAGCCTATGACATGGTTGTCTCAGTCCCTATAAAGTAATCACCGAACACCCTACCCTCCCCACTTACCACAACCAATTCATCTTTCTGTTCTCTGAGTTCACCTCCATATCTGTGCTCTTTTACCGTGCAGAAAGAGCGACAGTGATATGCTTTTCCAAGCCACCCTTTTTGCCGCCTTGCTAGGCACTACGGTAGCCAGCAGCGGCTCCAACTCCAAATGTCTATCCTCCAACACGGTCGGAGCTGCCAACTACCAACTCTGCTGTCCTGAAAGCCAAGGCTCCGGAAAAGGGACCGTGGGTGATTCCGTCTTCGAATTCACCTGTGGTCAATACCTCACCGGCAAAAGTGGCGCGGGCACGCAGCACCGACAGGTGAACAGTGCCAAGGACTGCGCCCAGCTCTGTTCGAGTCCGGACTGTCCCGGAGCCTCCTGGCACAGCACCGGGAAGAAATGCTTCGTGCTAGGCAGCGGAAACACCGACTATGCTCCTTATTCGCCGGCAAAGGATTGGATGGTCCTGACCAAGTCGGCGGAGACCCCTGAGGATCCCGATCCGGAGGAGGATTGCAAGGAATTCATCGATGCGGCCAAAGAGACTGCCGCTGCGCAATGTACCTCGGAGAAGGAGCAACAGAAGAAGGAGTGTGAGAGCAACAAGGCCAGCGCGCTCACCGGGGCCAAGGCCCAATGCGAAGCCGAGAAGACTCAACTCAAAGAGCAGGCCGCCACCGCGGCAAGCCAATGTGAGGCGGACAAGACCGCGGCGCTGGAGCAGTGCACGGCTGAGAAAGAGCAGATTCATGGGGAGGAGAAAGCCAAGTGCGAAGCTGAGAAGGCTGAACTCGCCAACGGCGCCACCGCTAGCGCAGAGAAATGCGAGTCCGACAAGGCCGCAGCGCTCGCAGGCGCCAGCCAACAATGTGCGACCGAGAAGGAGCAGCTTCGACAGGAAGGAGAAGCGCAGTGCAAGTCGGATAAGGAGGCTGCCAGCTCTGATTGCGAGAAGGAAAAGAATGAAATCCGCCAGCAGGGTGACAGCAAGTTGCAGCAGTGCCAAGCCGATAAAGACAGCGCCGTCGCCAACGCCAACGCCCAATGTGCCACGGAGAAGGATCAGCTTCAGTCGCAATCCAAGTCCGAGAAAGACGCCGCCGCCTCTCAATGTGAGAAGGAGAAGGATGAAATCCGCCAGCAGGGCGACAGTAAATTGCAGCAGTGCCAGGCTGATAAAGACAGCGCTGTCGCCAACGCCAACGCTCAGTGTGCCACGGAGAAGGATCAGCTTCAGAAGTTGGTGGATGATGCTCGATTGCAATGCAAATCCGAGAAAGACGCCGCCACCTCTCAATGTGAGAAGGAGAAGGATGAGATCCGCAAGCAGGGAGAAAACCAGCTGCAGCAGTCCAAGTCCCAGTATGAAGCCGAAAAGGCAGGCCTCCAGCAGAAGATCAAGGAGTTGGAGGATAAGACCTCGTCGGTGGGCAGTGGCACGGCTGGTGGTCAGTGGCTGTCGGTCGATGAGAAGTGTCGCAGCAACAGCTGGAGAAGTCTCTGCGACGGCACTTGTTCTCAACGACAATTTACTCTCGGGGGTGTGGATTTCCAGGTCAAATGTAATGTCCGCACCAACGGGGCGGTTGAAGAAATCTGGTGGTACCGCCAATCGATTCTGGAATGTGCTGAAGCATGTGCCTTGAATCCCCGTTGCTTGGGAGTGGGATGGAGGAACTTCGGCGGTGAGCCTGAGAAGGGAGTAAGTAGCCCTAAATGCCCTTGAAGTTTTTGAGGTTCTTGAAGTTTCTGGGATTGTCGCATTGTGCTAACCACCAAACCCAACCAGGTCTGCCATGCTATGATCAAATGGGATCATATCTACCAGCTCGTCAATACTGCCTTCCCTCACTCCGGTGGTGAGCATCTTATCTACGCCAAGGGTCGCATCACTCCGACGGGAGCTCCTGGCACCTGAGGATGCTAAAGGACATATACTTGCCACATGTTCCAAGCCAAGGGACCCAATTCCTTCCTGAATTTCAATTTGATGGATTTATAGACTGAAAGTGAGATTCCATTGTAACATTCTGACATTACTCCCGGCCATCGCCATAATTCTTCCTGGAGCCTGGAGGTACATGCAGGGCAAGGAAAGCACCGTACAGTACACAGGGAAGATCGAGTACGGTACGGTGACGGTATAGTAAATCTGGTCGGGAATCTTCTTCCGTAGCTGAAAAGATAAAGGGGGCCAAGAGGATCGTCGGTGGGGTTCGCGCGGTTTGCTCGGAAAAGTCACCTTCTTTCCATACAGGAGGAGTGCGTATGAGCGATACGTAGCTCTACAATTGATTCTAGGTTAAGTTTTACCTTTCAGGAAGACATCGATTGCCGAAGCCGACTTTTTTTTTTTTTTTTTTGGTGCTCGGTTAGTATCCACAATCGAAGGTTCTCAGTGTTCACCGCTGTTCATTGTATCTGGAGCTAGTAATGAGATCTGGTACGTTTCGGCACCGGCCCGTCTTTTCCATAACAAAACATGGTTTGCAAGCTGTCATTTTGCCCATCACTGGACTGGGTAAAGAGGTAATTCCCGTAACTACCTCTACCGTCGGTCAGGTTTGTATGGAGACATATATGGAGAATGTCCAGAACCGATAAAAAGCCTCATTGACCTGCAAGATGAACCTAGCCCCAGTCGGAAGATCCTACCCCACCGAGCTTTAGGCGAAATCGCCCGGAATTATACCGCAGTTTGAGACATGGGCTTGCTGAGGAGCTGCACACTCGCTGGGGAAGATGTGGAGCTGAGAGATGGTGTTGCTTTTTCGATCTTTCTTCCACAGCTGCTGTAAAAGGCCAATCACGGAGCTAGAAGCGATCGATCTACAACCCTCTTGCCCTTTTCTTCGACTAGTGCGGGAGCTGTCCTGAAAACCTGACTGCAGATCACCCTGTCGCTCGGTCCTCGAGCTGCATCGGATTGCACTGCGGAGATCGCCGGCCGGGTAGGAGGTGACGTCTACCTTCGAATCAGCATCTGTTGATCGCGACCGTGGCTATTAGAGCTTGGAGGCCTTCGTCCTCGCGAGAAGTGGTAATAGATATTGTTAAAAGAAAAATAATAAAACAATGTTGCTCACCAGAGTGTCGATCCACCGCATGTAGACTGCCCAATCCACTTCTTCTGTGCTCTGAGATGTACAATATCAAGGCTCTGTACCGGAAGTGTTCGAGACAGAATCAGGAGAATAAGCGGTCATTCTGCTGGCCCGGTCGGAGGAGTCTACAAGAACTAGCTAAACTACTATGTTACTGATGCTGATTGCATCCTGGATCGTGTTCTATGGACGGCTCTACTAAGGTACTCATTTTTTACATCGTCTCACTCCTCACGCATTTTCCCGAGTATCCACGGTTGAAATGTACTAGTAGTACGGTAGCCCCGAACTGAGCAAAATTCCCATCATGGCCCTACTCCTTACCTTGGATTGCAGATACCCTCGGTGACCATTCTCCGCGCTCTACTGCTGGAAGTACTACCAAATAGCAACGCAGATCTGGCTGTGAAACTTACTGCACCCATCATGTTATATAGCATATATGAGATCATTTCTGCTCAACAAGTGGACTTTACTTGTGACTCTTGTAGGCTATCCAGAAGGCACTGCCCCATTGGGACTGGATATTAAGATCGGAGACTTGTACTCGTGGCCACAGAGGGTGCCGACATCTGCAGCTTATGATTGTGAATATGCACGGCACTCTTCAATGCCTTGAATGTCGTAGATTCTTGAATGGTTATTCGCAATCTGATTGACGAGGTGATATCTAAGGTTGTAACTTTCAATTTACGTTGACACCACAATGTCTTCCAGCCTAGGAAGGTCATCGATTAGGTATAGACGTAGTTTCGAATTCTCGTCCTCCTCTTCAGAGCGTCCAGACCCCAACCTCATATTCCAAGTGGAAGAAGCACTCGCATATCCGAGAAAGGGGCATTCTATTTGAATCTCGCGGATGATATCATCAAGATATCGGCGAGTTTCTCACGAGTGCTTATCCATTTCAGCGCTCATGTGACTTGTGCCTGAAAGCTCCTCTCGCCGCATCGACCAATGCTCACAGTCGATCAGGGGAATTGCCTGAGAAACCTCGACGAGGAAAATTTGCGCTTCATCAGGACAGAACAACTAATCCAAGGATCCAAGGTGAATGTCACTCGGACTATGGCTGGCATTCACTAGGAGTCAGAATGGATCAGAGGCCATAACCGCAACCAGGACCGTGCGTCATCGGGAGTTCTGTGGATTGCTCCAGTGCCCACGCTAATGCAATATCTTGTTGATCGCTCGAAAAATAATGTCCTACGTTGTCCGTAGTCGCTCCAAGGCTGCAGCCTGTCATGCTAGGGTCCATTCTGACGAGCCCGCAGTGGAGCGTGAGCACAGAGCCAAGAGATCGGTCTGTATGCCACGTGCCTAGAACCCGGGAGGGACCACGTAACATACAGCGCGTGCTTTCTTCGTGGCTAGTCGCAGAAATGGTCGATCAAGCATTAAACATCGTGATACAATACGTGGTGCACGACGACAACCCCACACGCTAACCTAAGATTGCTCCTCCTCGTCCCACTCTTTCCCAGCCCCAGAAACAAGCACTGTTCCCTCTTGAGCGCCCTACACTGGACAGCAGCTCTGATCCAGAGTTGTTCTGGGTGCACTCAAATGGCCAAGTCTCCACCGTACAAAGACCTTAAGTAGGTATACTTCACGTTACCTGTCTTTTGTCTAGCCATCTATGAGAGGGGTACTCCGCGACAGAGTGAAGACTTTCTCCAATCCAGTGCAGACAACAAAGATAGACTTCCCCTTTATCGGATTTCTCTACACCGCATCGAGGACACCGAGGATGGAGACGACTATATAAACCACTCACCGCTATCACTATTCAATGCTTCAACCTTCAACCTTCCAATCCTGATACGGTAAGCTTACCCCCTATTGAGTCTTCCATCACCAACCTCTGCTACAACTGACATCATGGACGGAATTATGGCAGGTCGAGTCCGGGAGCTCGGCTATGGGGCGCGGCTCATGGCACGCCGGGAGTTCTGGATCATCCACGCGCTGGTTAACAACCCCGACAAGACCCCAGAGGAGGCCATCCAGGAACTCCTCCGGGAGCGCAACAGCCAGTTCCAGCAGCGGCGGGATTCCAACCGGACCTACGTGCGGGACCGGCTGAACCAGCAGCATGCCTTCCACACGATGCAGTCGATCTGCGAGCTCGCCTATCTCCTCCCTGCCGACGAGCAGATCAAACTGTTGCAACTGGTCGCGAGGCTGCAACGGAAGGCGGTCCCCGAGTCGGTCACGCGCGGTGGCATCGTGAAAGTCGCCTTCTCTGACCGGATGTGGCTCGATCTCCCCTGCCTGCGCGAGTACATCAACCACCGGTTCTCATTCGCCCCGCTGGCCATGTTCAAGGGGTTCCCGACGTGCCGGTGCACGGGGATGCAGAACCGCGCGCCCTGCGGGGATCACTGCCGGGACTACCCGCCGCAGGAAGTGCAGGAGTGGGAGAATCGCAACGCCTTCATCGCCCAGCTGACGAATTGCATCCCGCGCCTCGGCCATCGCATGGACTTCACCCGGTTAGGGTTCAGGCTGTGCGTCCGCGCGTTGGAGAATGCAGACGTCAACGCGCTGGAGGAAGAGGCCGTCCGCGCCGCTTGCTTCTGGTTCGCCCTCGCAGGGAATCCCATGTGGGACACCTGCGTGGCCGGGTTTCAAGTGGATGAGCCGGAGTCTGAACAGCCAAAAGCTTTCGACCGAGCGCGCTGGGCCGGCTGGAAAAATGCGATCAATTCCTTCGGGGTGCACTTGGTGCGGCGAAGTACGCAGGCGCTAATGAAAGATGCATTGGCGGCGATGGACGAGGCCGAGCGTGCACAATGAACAATGGCATTGTGTGTTGGGTGGAGTCACTCCGTGGAACAAAGAATCCCTCTCTCTCCCCTCCACACCTCTGTCCGCATGTCCAACACCCATGCAAAACATAAGTGACTCCATCATCGCCGTTTTCATATCCTGAATGAAGGGAATTCCATCAATAACACCTAATAAAAGATACTTTTGTCTTAACCAGCTGATTCATACAAACATCTTCGTCCACAATCCACCTTGAAAAGAGGCTTTATCACTCCCAACGCTGATAGCTGGAGATCTCCGCTATACCTCAAAGCCACGGTAAGCCTCAATTCACACAACCACAAATCCTTGCGAGGCCGACAAGATCAATGGCAACAAAGAAGGACAGATCAATCTTTAAGCTCTACCTCCCTAAGCTTATAAATATTTCATTGACCCCAGGTCCTTCCGTCCCTTTCCCTTTCCCAGCTCTGATCAACTCATTACTCGCAACGCCTATGGCATACGAACAACCTTGTAAACCCACCGTGACGGTAGTCCTGCGCGCGAAAAATCCAACCATAACCCCAGTTCTCCAAGAACAAGAACAAGCAAACAGACGGTGACCCCCTTCTCTGAACTACTTCTCTCGGGCTAACACTACCTCCCACGAACACACATAGCCGTCAGCTACAACCACAACCACAACCAGATCCCCACAGGAACCCAACCATCCAGGATCCGGCAAGATGGAATGCTACGGGCTCACACGCACCCCGCACTACGGCTACTGGGCCTACCGGCATCAGAACTCCTCCCCGCGGTCCGCCTGGGAGTCCCTCGTCAGGCAGTACTTCCCGCCGCATGAGGGGTTCGTGATCAAAACGGGCAGCCCGGAGCCGGTGCACAGCTCGAAGGCGCATGGCGGGCAGTACGAGGGGTGCGGCTACGACTGGCTGACGGTGCACAGCGCGTGCACGGGGACGCACCTGACGCTGATCGGCGGCCAGAGCGCCTTCAAGAGCCCGGACTGGCCGTTCCTGCTGTCGATGTGGCCGCACAACGACGCGCGGCACCCGCGCTTCTCCTTCGCGGGCATCATCCAGGGCGACTGGGTCCGGTTCTACGTCCACCACCCGCAGTACGGCTTCTGGGCGCTGGGGCTCCGCGGCCTGGACGCGAAGACCTCCTTCGACACCCGAACCGACGCGCCCTGGATCCACCAGTTCTTGGCCCAGTTCCGCAGCTTCGCGCGCACCCCCGAGCGCATCTGCGAGACCTCCCTCCAGGAGTTCGAGTTGCCGTGTAATCGGCGCTCCGCGGACGGGCGGTGGCGCGCCACCGCGGAATATTGTTTGCCGCACCGGGCGATGACGATTTGATGCTTGTGGGGTCGGCCGTGAAGGTGGGTGGAGTTTGTGGTGAATGTGATATGTCTGTGTCTGTGTTTGTAGTCGAAAGAGGTGGCTGGCCGGCCAAGGTATGGAGCGTGCCTGGATTGCACGCCCCCAGCTGAGAAAGGATTTTGCATTGGTGGGTCAGAAGTTCTTGGAAATCCCCTGGAAGAGGGAAGTACAGTGTGTGTGGGTATTTGGGTAAACGCACTGGGTGTCTGTCTAACTTCATTGCAGTTCATATTGTGTATCTCTGTACATATGTATAGTTGAGAATGAGATTTTTTTTTTTTTTTCTTTTTCTTCAATGTTTCTCTCTTTTCCTCTTCTATCTTCTAATGTCGCTATCGCAGATGGTATCTTGAACACTCTAGTAAGGATGGTTACACAGTTCATCCAACCGTATAACCCAGTAATATCCAAACAAACAATAGACAATATACGAAGTACTAGCTACACTATCTCTACATTCAAGCGAACAACTTGGAATGAATACACCCCACCCCACCCCATCCCTACCAACTGCCCAAACAATCCCGACTTGGCGGAGCTTGTCCCCAATAAAGTGATTACTAACTCACCCCCAAAGCCCCAAGCTCGCCCGCCAAGACAATCCGTACAACCACAACACAAGAAAACATAGTATTCCATTCATTATCCATTATTCATATTTCACACTCAAAGACTCGCTTTCCTCTTCGTTGACGCCCTCTCTATCTCTTCTTTCCCCGGTTTCTCACATCTCAAACCCGATCCCCGCGCCGTGGTCGGGCGACTTCAGGATCCGGTCGTACTGCCGGTCGGCCATGAAGTCCGCGCGGGCGATCTCGGCGGGGCTGGGGTGGTGGGAGTCGCGTTTGCCGTGGTGGTCGTGGTGGGTGCCTGGATATATTATTGGAGGTTAGCTGGGCGAGTAGAGGAGCGAGGGGATCATGTCGTACCTTCGTGGGGTACGGCTGGCGGTGCTGGGGCCCTGGGATCGTGGGGTTCTTGTTGCTGGTGGGCGTGGGAGTGTTGCTGCTGTGGTTGTTCGGGTGTTTGCGCGTGGTGGTTGTCCTGGGAGGGGTGTTTGTTGTGGTGCAGGTGCAGGGCGTCTTCGGCTTTGTGGAGGAAACTCGACATTGTGGTGGTTGGTATAGTGTAAGGTGTAGCTTATTGCAGAGAGCTTCGGGTTGAGGTAGGTGTTGTAAGGTTTGAGATTAAGATTTCTTGGCTAGCTGGGTGTTCGACCTGCCATCTCACGCTTTCTTTATACGCGTAAGGAGTATCGGGAACATGACGTAAATCAGATAACATGCTGGCTTAGGTAAAGATATGGGATGATGTCCCCGGCTGCTGTTTTTTCCGCTGCCCATTTGGCCTGGTTGACGTCATCGCGGGGATGTTTGGTGGTTGCAACGCCGAATGAGGCCTGATGGACGGCTCGGAACGCGCGGCATGGAGGCAGCAAGAGTCCGACTGCAAACAGCTTCCCCCTCCAGGCTGTGAACCACAGTGACCTACACAAGAAGTGACAGACAACTGACACTTTGTTGGCCGGCCCGTCCCCCGAACCCCCACTAACCCGCATTAGGCTGGTTTCCAGAAAACAACCCTTGTTTAGCCGGGCTCTCCTCGAGTCTCTTTCCATCAACCTGCATCAACTACCTGGTAGTTACAGGAGTACCCTATAACTGACATCCACCCAAACCCATCAAAACCAACCCCAAAATGAACACCACGGAAGTTCCCACGTTCCCCTGGGCCCCCTTCGCCATCCTAACCCCCCGACTCATCATCCTCCCCACCCCCATCGCCATTTCCTCCCCCACCTACCGCAAACTCTACGCCTCCCTGCACGCCAACCCCGAATTCTGCACAATGGGCTTCGGCGCCCACTTCCCGGTCCGGCACTGGACCGACCCCGAAACCCGGGAGGTGATTCGAACCCGCGACATCGCGCGCTGCTGGCACGTCCGCGGGATGGGCGACTGCGCCGTGGGGCTGCGTCCGCCAACGCTCCCCATCCCAGCGGAAAGCTCCAGCAATGAGATCACCATCCTAACCGGCGAGAAATTCAACAATCTACCCACCAATGATGATGATCTCGATGCCATCGAATGGATAGGCTACGCCGGCGTCCGCGACGGCACGACGACCTCGATCCCCCCCCGCGAGGCCGGGGACGCGCCGCTTCCGCCGTGGAACGAGATGGTCGAGGTGCGCTACGGGGTGTCCCCGGAGCATTGGGGCAGAGGGATTGCGGCGGAGGCGGCGGCGGCGGTGATGCGGTGGGCGGTGGCGGCGCGGGGCGTGCGGCGGTTTATCGCCGAGACGGAGCGGCCGAATGCGCGCAGTGCGAGGGCGTTGGAGAAGTTGGGGTTTCGGCGGAGTGGCACGGGGTATTGGAAGGAGCCTGGGGAGGTGGAGTGGGAGTTTGTTGTTGAGGAGGGTACTAGGTAAGGGTGGGGGTTCTTCGGTTTGATTCTTGGGGGAGGGGGAGGTGGGGGGTAGGGGGTAGGGGTTGGAAATGTAGTGGGGTGGAAGATGGGCGGAGGAGTGGACTGTATGTACATCGGCTGCCAGGAGATTGAGGCTACTTTCGTTCTTACTGGCTGGAGACCACATGCGAAAAGAAGTAGTGATTTGGGTATGCGGGAACAAGCGGTGACAGTCATGCGGCTGGTTATCTCAGTCCCGCAAGAAGCCAAAAAGAAAAACACAAAAAGTGAGTGCATCATCCGTGAATCGAACACGGGCCTCATCGATGGCAACGATGAATTCTACCACTAGACCAATGATGCTAGTTTCTTGGTATATCTCAATCAAGTTTGCGCTATACACCTGACATAACATACTACTAGTAAATGAGCCGAGGGTCAAAGCCTCAGGCCGCAAAGTCCAAGAAGGTGAAGAGATTACGAAACTAGTAAGAAAATGAAGGCGAAATGGGGGGGGAAGCAAGATGGAATATAGAACTATCCTTCTTTCGCATATTTGACCTCATTGTGTGCTAATTGTTGGCAAGGCAGGACACTTTTCTTGGAAATGAAAGTATTGCGGGTTCGTGCTATATGTTCTGCGGCAACCACAAGGCCGGCTCTACGCTGCTGTCGTCTGATGGTCCAAGTCCACTTCCACAACAGCACAATCACCACAACGAAACACAGTTAACCATTACTATACAAGTATATTCTCTACCAGAAGAAAAAGACGGCCCGCGTCATCTAGTACAACTCCACAAACAAGCCCCTCACCTCCTCCGGATCCAGCTTCGCCAGCGAAGCCACCTCGAATCGTTTCGTCGCCACATACAGATCAATAATCCTCCTCCCGATCGCGTTCGCCAGTCCCCCCGCATCCGCGTGCAGCACATCCAACGCCTCCTCCATCCTCTTGGGCAGCGGCTCCCCAGGGTCCACGTTTGCATTCACCGGATCCCCCAGATCCGGCCAGACCAACGGTTCCCGGCCCTCCAACCCCAGCAACCCGGCCCCGATCACCGCCGCCAGCGTGAGATACATATTAGCCATGGCATCTACACACCGAATCTCCCAGCGGCCGGGCTCGAGCTTGCGGACCGGGGTGAGCCGACACTCAGTGCCCCAGCCCACGGCATCGGCGCCGCCGACGAAGGGCTTCAGCCGCTCGTACGAGACATCCTGAGGCAGACAGAAGGCGCACAGCGCGGGGAGCCGCTTCAGCATGCCGGCGAGAAAGGCGGCCTCGCGGTCCGGCGCGGGGGTCGGCTGCAGCGAGAGATGGGTGTGTTGGCCGTTGGCCAGCGGGTCGCCGGCCACGGGCTTGGGGACCATGGTGACGAGGCACCCCAGCGGCGCGAAGGTGTCCTTCAGGTAGCTGTGCACCAGCAGCAGCTGGTCGACCGCTTGCATGGGCGGTTTGGGCCCCAGCGCGAACTCGTACTGGCCCCGCACGCCCTCGGTGTGGATCGCCTGGATGTCGACCCCGCGCGCCTGCAGCCGCAGCACGCACTGCTCGATGTGCGTGTAGCACGGGTCGCGCAACCCGGCAACGGAGAAGAGGCCCCATCCCTGGCTGTAGCGCTCCAGCTTGCCCGTCTCGGGGTGCGGCTTCATGATCACGAACTCGACTTCAAATCCGACGAGGAAGGAGAGGTCCCACCGCGTCTGCGCCAGCTCGAGCACCCGAGAGAGTGTGTGACGCGGACAGAGCGCCTGCGTCATCGGTTGCCCGGGCAGGGTGTAATCCAGCGAGCAGAGGACCTGCGCGCTGCCGGGGCTGATGGTCGGATGCAGCGTCGTCCAGTCCGGCACGAGCCAGAATTGCGCATCCGTCGGGGTGCCGGGGATGAGGTGGTTGTCGACGGAGCAGGTCAGCGCCAGCCCGGTCGCTTTCATGGGCTTGCCTTCGGCCAGTTGGGCGATGGCGGTGTCCAGCAGGACCACGCGGGCCCGCTGGACGCCTGAGTAGTCCTGCCATTGCCAGCGCAGGAATTTGATGTCCGGGTGTTCTTGTCGGAACTGCGCGAGAATCTCGGCGGCGGGTGAGGGTGTGGTTGTCGCCGTCGCGGGCGGGGTGATCAGTGACCGCGGCAAGAAATTCATTTTGTGTTGGAGAGGCCTGTGGGAGGCGGATTAATCGTGGAAATTACTGCAAAGTCAAGTGCAAGATGAAGATCGTCTGTCAGAAGACCCTTTGAGCTTATAATAGGATTATCCTCAGTAAGTCCGTGAGTGAGAGTGCATGGTCCTGAGTGAATGTGAATGTTTCTGCAGAGTGCATCAGACACGGCCCCTTTAGCTGCAGATCGACAGTGTATGCGGCATGTACGGAGTATCGAGGATCGGCTGTTGTCCAGCTGTATCGCGATCGATCCACTTCGGTGGGGCTGTCTGCCTTAGCGGTAAACAATCGGAGGATTCGTGTCCCAGATTGACAGTGTGACACCGATTGTGACAGAATTGTGACACAGTAATCATGAACTATTGTCTTGGCTGCATGAAGGGGCTTGACGATCGTCCGGTGCATTGCCCATTTCCGTTTAGGAGCAATCCAGTTGATGTACCCTAACTTTCTCTGCTTGAGGCCACCGAGCCTTGCCCGACGCAATTCTGGAGCTCAGACGGCGCAGTGATAATTCGGACGTCATTCCGTCTGTGCTCAGTTCTGTTTCTCAATGGTTTTGATTCTGGTCGCATTCACACCAGCATGGCGCACGAACAGACTCCGTTGTTGAGCAAGGGCGACCAGCCGCGACCGACCGGCAAAGCCTACTTCAGTAGGATTTTGGCGGGACTAGTTGGTGGGTGATGTCTGAATTTGTCGTGCACTCTTGGAAGCTGACCGGACATCGTAATGCAGGTGTCTTCCTCGCGAGCGCAGATAAGTCCATTCTGTTGGCCACTCAAGGCGAGATCGCCTCGTCGCTGCATTCCCCGTCCAGTGCGTCGCTGCTGCTGGTGATTTACAATGTGGGATTTTGCATCGCATTGCCGGTGGTTCGTACCCCTTGCAAGTCAATTACCAAGAATGGAGGCTGACAACAATCGATCTAGTATGGCTTCCTGAGCGACATCTACGGTTGTCGGCGATTCCTTCTTTCGGCATACGGCCTATTCGCGGTGGGATGTTTGATCTCGTACGTCGTTCAACGAGACTTTGTGATTCGTTCTGGCCCATAGCTCATGCGGATTCCACAGTGGCATCTCCGATACTCTCTGGCCCTTTGTCTTGGGTCGCTTGATCTCAGGGATGGGGGGTGCAGGCATGACCGATCTCCTCTCCGTCCTGGTGAACGGTAAGTTCGCTATATCGGGGGACAAGGGCAATGCTGACGGGAGACCAAGAAATGTTCGACATCACGGAAGTCGCATCAGTGCGGAGCTACATCATCGCAGCCGGTATCGTCGGGCAGGGCTGTGGAGGACCTCTGGGGGCGCTGGTCGCCGACCTGGTCGGCTGGAGATGGTGAGCGCTGAGCTTTGGGCTGAATCAAACCACAGTGACTGGACTGACGGTGATACTCAGGTCTTTGATCGGTCAAACCCCCATTGCGATGCTCTGTCTGGCTCTCGCGCAGTGGCAGTTCTCTACCACCCCGGCCGCTGAAACACACTCGGGCAAACATCTGAGCCTGGGGCACTTCGATTACTTGGGAGTGGCCAGCTTTTTCATCCTGGTCACGTCTTTCATCCTAGCCACCACCGAGGGGGGAATCGCATACCTCTCATCTCAGACTCCAGCTTTGCTAGCCGTCTCGGGGGTCTTTCTCGTGGTGTTCGTGTTGATTGAGCGGTTTGGGACCAACCACCCCGTCATCCCCCCTTCGATTGTCTGTTCCCCGGGGCTCGGGGCCATCTTCGGCGGCCAGGTTATCTACTTCGCCACCGTCACCACTGTGAGTCTATCCCCAGTCCCTGCCACCAGTCCTTTCAAAACCGACTCTAAGAATGTCCACAGATCCTGAATAATCTCCCCGCCTACCTCTCCCGAATCGACCACCTCTCCAACTCCGCCATCGCAATTCGCATCTGGCCCGCAGCCCTCGGCCTGATCTCCGGCTCCATCATCGCCGGCAAAGCCCTCAGCAGGTGAGCACCCACAGCACCACTCTCACGTCCCAACAACCCTAACAAAAGACAACAGAAACCTGCAATCCCGCAAACTGTCCCTCATCGCCATCCTCATCACAGTTGTCTCACTAACCCTAATGGTCCTCCGCTGGCTACACGGCATCCAACCCCTGGAGGTCCTGTACTGCTTCCCGTGGGGCCTCGGCGGCGGACTCTTCCTGTCGGCGCAGTTCATCGCGCTGACGATCCGGGCGCCCGCTGCGCAGCTCGCCAGCGCCATCGCCGTGTACCATCTTGCGCAGCAGGTGGGCCAGATCGTGGGGACGAGCGTCAGCGCCGCCGCGCTGCAGTGGGTGTTTCGGGCGCGGGTGGCCGTGGGGTTGGGGGAGGTGGCGGGGAAGCGGGAGGTATGTTCCTTCTTCCACTGGGTGCATGAACGAGATGGGATTGCTAACTCAAATGCAATGGGGGTTAGTTGATCGAGCATATCGTCCACGATTACAATTTCACCAGCACGTTGCCGCGGGGCATTCAGGTGGCCGTGCAGGAGAGTTTCATTGAGGCTTATCGGATTATTCCTGGTATGCCCCCCCCCCCATGTCCTTCCTATGGGTAGCTCTGACATGAGCATAGCATCCGCTCTAATCCTCTCCGCAATTGTGGGTGTGATCGTGCTGTTTCCGAGGAAGGAGAAGGTCGAGGCGTGAGGGGCTTCCCTCTAACCCAGTCCCCCCAAGTATGGATATCGTCTCAGTGGGAGATAACCTGAAGTACCGGGTACGAGTAATATGTAATGTCAAATTGTCAACAGCTATGAAGGTCGAGTCACAAAAGCATAATCCTTTAATTTCAGGAAAAAAGAAAAAATTCTACACCGCTTCCTGGGCTAGAACTGTGAAATTTCTTCTACGGAGTCGATAGACTCGACACGAACCGTGTAAGTAACCGAAGGAATGGAAAAGATCGGCCGTCCCCCATTTGGCTCATGATGATTGGTCGATCTGGATCTACCCGCGGAGTCGGGCTGGTTTTCCATGGTTCGAATCTTGAATTTCTCTTACATGAGTACTGTACATCATATCATATTTAGACTTTCTTGGGAAAGGAACGGCAACAGGGAAAAAAAAAAGGGGGGGGGGGGGGGGG